>NC_135482.1:15652230-15698164 GCF_052094955.1 Ictidomys tridecemlineatus | reverse complement strand
AGAGAAGAGCCCCCCCTACCCAGAGAGAAGGAGGAGAGTAGGGGAGCCCGAGCAGCACGCCACGAGCGAGCCAGAGGGACAAGACCGAGGGGACGCGGAGGCAGGAGAGGCGGCTTCCAGCCCCACGGCTCTTCTCTCTTTCCTCTCTCTCCTCTCTCCCTCTCTCTCTCTCTCTTTCTCTCTCTCTCTCTCCTCCTCTCTCTCTCCCTCTCTCTCCCTCTTCTTCTTTCCTCTCTCTCCTCTCTCTCTCTCTCCCTCTCTCCCTCTCTCTCTCTCTCTCCCTCTCTCCTCTCTCTCTCTCCTCCCTCTCTCACTCCTCTCTCTCCTCTCTCTCTCCCTCTCTCTCCCTCTCTCTCCTCTCTCTCCTCTCTCTTTCCTCTTTCTCTCCTCTCTCTCTCCTCTCTCCCTCTCTCCTCTTTCTCTCCTCTCTCCGTCTCTCTTCTCTCTCTCTCTCCTCTTTCTCTCCTCTCTCCGTCTCTCTCTCTCTCTCTCCTCTCTCCTCTCTTTTCTCTCCCTCTCTCTCCTCTCTCTCTCCTCTCTCTCTCCCTCTCTCCTCTCTCTCCTCTCTCCCTCTCTCTCTCTCCCTCTCTCCTCTCTCTTCTCTCTCTTATCTATCTCCCTCCTCTTTCTCTCTCCTCTCTCCCTCTCTCTCCTCTTCTCTCTCCTCTCTCCCTCTCTTTCTCTCCCTCTCTCTCCCCTCTCCCTCTCTCTCTCTCCTCTTTCTCTCTCCCCTCTCCCTCTCTCTCTCCTCTCTCTCTCCTCTCTCTCCTCTCTCTCTGTCCTCTCTCCCTCTCTCTCTCTCCCTCTCTACCTCTCTCTCTCCTCTTTCTCTCTCCTCTCTCCCTCTGTCTCTCCCCTCTCCCTCTCTCTCCTCTCTCTTTCCTCTCTCTCCTCTTCTCTCTCTCTCTCCTCTCTCTGTTCTCTCTCTCCTCTCTCTCCCTCTCTCTCCTCTCTCTCTCCTCTCTCTCTCTCTTTCGTCTCTCTCTCCTCTCTCTCTCCTCTCCTCTCTCTCTCCTCTCTCTCTACTTTCTCTCTCCTCTCTCTCCTCTATCTCTCCTCTATCTCTCCTCTCTCTCTCTCTTCTCTCTCTCTCCCTCTCTCTCCTCTCTGTCCTCTCTCTTCCCTCTCTCTCCTCTTTCTCTCTCCTCTTTCTCTCTCCACACTCCAGCCCTCTATGAATATTTTAAAGAGTGGATTTTAATGTCAGATGAACTCAGTGTGACAGTCAACTAAGAGGTTTCCTCACTGAGACACAAAATGGATTTTATTACCACGACATGTACCATGGCCAGACTTCCAAAGACAGCCCTTACTGATGTTCCAGAAAGGTCTCTCAGGTAAAAGTGAAATAATGGAAATACTCTTTAAAGCCTGTGAATAAAGGCCTTGTGGCAATTTAAGTTAAATTTCTCACTGAAATGTTGTTCAATTTGGCTGTAACAATCATTATTGGAAAATATTTATGCTAATGAATTTTCCAATTAATATTCACTGAAGAGAATTTGAATAGACAGAAATTGGGAGTCATTCCAGGCAGTGGAAATCAGACAGCCTTTACAGGAACAATACATGAATCTAGTCAGAATGATAACAGAAGAAGTTGTGTGTGTCCTTTGGGAACAAACACCGAATCCAAGGAGCAGGAGAAGGGTCTGGACGCTGGCCAGGGGAAGTCGATCATGACTTGAAACACAGAAGAAAACCACTGCTAAGCTCATCTCATGACTGATGTAATAAAAACAAAGTTTAAGGAAGATCAGTCTTTTAGTGACATTTAATTTGCAGGGTACAGGGAGTGAGTCAGGAAGGCTACTCCATCACTCCAGTGGATGGCTTCAGGGGGACCTTACCTACAGTGGGGAGAGGGCGCTTGTTATGTAAATAAACCAACGGATGAAGAAGTCCTCTTAAGGGGTCAATAAACAATGCCTGGCCATTTCCTGGTCAGAGAGAAGAGCCAGCTTGATGCTTTTAAGGATGGGGGTGTGGGGGGGAAGGAACCTGTTATGGACACTGAAAGGCAGACAAAGATTACTATGTTCAGTAGAAACTTGATTAGAATTTTGGAGAACTTGCCTTTGTATGACGTTTTATTTTACATAAATATAGAAAAGTAATTTATATTGAATGTGTAATATATCCTGTGATGTGTTCTTCCTCAGGTAGAATTACTTTTTAAATTATATTGGTCTAGGCTACCCTTAAAATCCAATTTAATGACAGCCATCCCCAAAGCCAGTAGGATTGAATTAAAATGATCTTATTAAGTGCAATTCATTAAAAAAGTCTCTGTAATGTAAGTATTACATTCCTGTTTCACAGATAAGAAAAAACACAAGGTAGATTTTAAAGGGATCAGTAAAGGAGTGACAGATTTTAATGACCTGAATTGACTCAGGCAATAGTTAAACCTTGCTAATTCTAATCCACCCAGGGCCATTGGCAAAAGCAGCAACAAAATAACATGTTAGCAAACTGGCCCAAGGTAAAGGATATTGTGTTTTGCCATACTAGACTTCAAGTCAGGTACGCCTAGCAAACCTATATCTCAATTAAAAAACAGTTCATCCTAAAAATGTGTCCTACATTCTGAGACTAGGGAAGGTAATTTCCCTTCTGAATAACAACTTGGAGTTGGAGGAAAGAATGGGACGATAGATCACCTAAAATTTGAGACTCCTTTAGCACCTAAGAATATATAAAGATTTGATATCATCACAAAACAGCACATCTAATTCTTACCGTTAATAACTGGAGTGTAAACAACAATTCCAACCAAGTTTGGGTCAGATACAGTTGTGTCCAGAATAAGGCCCCCGATGCTGAAAGAAATAAAATCACATAATTTATGAAAGAGGAACTTGATGTTGTTCTGTACCTACAGACACTTTGTAGTATAATATGCTTACATACATTAAAAGCAGAATAAAAATATTCAAAATATAAATCAATATCAACAGTAAAAAGTTGGAAATGTGTGGGCACATAGGAACATGTAACAATAATTCCTGTCAGTACATACAACTCTTAGGTACCAATTTTTAAAAAGTGGGGAAAAAATGGTAAAAAGTTAAAAATAAAACATAGCATAAGCTATAGCCCCAAATTTCAGGACTCTGATCCAGTATAAAAAGAATAAGTACATGCTTTAAATTAAGAAATTATTAACCATGTCCTTTTCTAGGGAGTGAGACTAACAGTGGACTAATAGCACTTTATATCCTTCCATCCTTATTAATATTTGAAATCACCTACCACTCTCTAAGTAAAATAATTTTTTAAAAGTAACTATTTGAGCCAGGTGCAGCTGTGTACTCCTGTAATTCTAGCTTCTGGGGAAGCTCAGGCAGGAGGATCACAGATTCAAGGTAATCTACGTAATTTAGTGAAAACTGCTCTTTAAAAAAAAAAAAAAAAAAGTATCTTTTCACATTTGAAGTAAGCAGATTAAAAGGATGGTTTTTATTGTGCTGAAAGCAGATTTGCCTGAAACGTGTCTTATTGTGGGTAAATTAAAATAATAAGTTGTAACCATAGAAAGAACTGATCCTAAGAAGTCTAAAAAAAAAAAAGAACCAAAGTTATTTTTAATACAATATAGCAACGAGCCAGACACTCAATGTCTCAATAGGACTTGGAGGCCAAGGCCACCCTTAATGGGTCAACTTCAGTCTGTTGGCCTATGTGCTATAAAGCATCGTCAGTCCCATGGCACCCTATTGCCTAACTCACCAGGAAACACAATCTACATTATACCAAAACGAACCACATGCTGTCACAGAATGGGGCTGATTTTCCAAAATATCAGATCAATGCCTAGCATGCCCAAAAAAATCAGACCAAATGTCTTACCACTACCTGATAGTTAACATTAGGAAACGATCATTTCCTTATTATTTTAATTCTTTTGAAAAATAAATTAATTTTGGCTTGGTATGCTTAAACTGTGGAGGTTCCATTAGAAAGGGATACCAGAGGGTCTAAAAATAGTCCTTAGAAATATTTAGTATGTTAAGCCCATAGAGTGTATGTGTGTGTGTGTATGTGTGTGTGTGTATACACAAACACATTCTGCATATACACACACATACTATATATAGCATATATATATATGTACTTTATGCATATATAACATACGTTATATATAGTTGGTACTATGTGTGTATTTATGTAACTATTTATAAGTCAAAGAATTAATCTCCCTGCCAAAATGCAAAGCTCATAATGTAAATATGACATGAACATTTTTAAGAATACATTTCTAAATAGTTTTGCTACCCAGGTAATGAAACTTACTAAAACAATTTTAGAATATACAAACAAAAAGAAAATAAAAACAAATCCTAGTTACCATGTTGGTATATAGCTTTGCATATGTTTTTATTTATATATTTATTATTTAATTATTTATTTAAATTGAAATTCCATATATTTATGCTGTACAAAATGATGTTTTAAACATGTATGCATTGTGGAATGGCTGAGTTAAAGTCAATTAACATGGCAAATGTCACATAACAATCACATACTTTGAAGTGAAAACACTTAAAATCTCTTAGCAATTTTCAAAAATACAATACTTTCTTATTAACTCTGGCCATGGTATACAGTAGACCTAACTAAAAATATGAATATTTGCACCCAAATCTCCCCAACCCCACCCCAAACATTTTAATGTATATTTTAAAAAATAAAAATTAGATCAAATTGTGAAAGTTTTATTTCTGTTAAATTTTACTTTTATCAAACAAAGGTACGTTATCGGAAAACTGAAAGGAACACAAAGCTTCATAATAAAATCATAGCCCAGATCCTTTCCTCTACTGGGAGTTCTTTTTAACTTCTTTAGCATTTCTCCTGGCATTTAATTTGGTTTCTAAATAACATGCTGCAGCTTGTATTTCTCATTTTTAATTCTAGACATTTCTCTAATGACTTCCTGCTCTGGCAGATGAGGATTTAGCCTCTTATAATCTCTCCCTACTTTGGACCTTTCACAAATCCCTTCCTCCTTCATCCTGCCAATGTGGCTATGTTATAATTTGGGTGAAGTATTTAGGGTCGATTTTATTATAACAATGGAATCATTATTCATAGCCTAGTGTGCAAAACATCCTCACATGTACTTTTGCTTTGCCTGATGTATTACTAATTCAGCCTCAAATGTGCAGCAAAGTCAATGAAATACCTCTAAATACATCAAACATGTCAGGCATCCAATCAATTCCACGATTCTCTAATTCTTAAGAGACATCTCCTCTCATGCCCATTCCCCTCCTGACAACTGGATGGGCCACCAGATCTCAGGCACAGCTGCTGCCAGGCTGGGCCTTCACGTGTCTCTTGTTCTATTACCACCACCAAGTTCCAAAATTTCACAGAAAAAAGCAATCTACATCACAGAAAAAGGAACCACTCAGTGTCACAGAATGGAACTCCTTGTTCTTGTGTTCTTTCTTGATTTATTTCCTCACGTTGATAGATGACTCTGTTTATCAGCTTAAACAGAAAGGGCATATGGGAACTAAATTCTATGAGATCCTGCCTATCCGGAATTTTCTTTTTCTTTTTTTTATTTTTATTTGTTCGTGTAGCTCTGTGGACATTCTCTTATTTGATACTGTGACTGTTTTATGTCCAAAATAATTAACCTTTGGAATTTTGAAGAAATCAATTCTGGCGTTGCTGTTAGATGTCATACTGATACTGAGAAACTAATGTGACTTTATTTTTAAAAATAAATAACAGCAGCTTCTACCTCAAGGCCTGTCCTAAGGAAGGGGGTGTGACCCTTGTCCTTGGAAAAGCCCACAGAGGACTCCTAAGCACACATCCACCTTGCTGAGTTGTTTGTCTGTAAATAATAGGAGAGGTCTGGGGCGCCAGATATCCCTGACTCAGTTAGGCTACATGAGGACCCATAGCAACCCCCCTAGCAACCTCCAATCAGCATGAGACAGGGAAAATACCTGGAATGCCAGATGACCCCCAAGTAGTTTATGGTGGTTGATAACATGTTGGGAAACCATGTAGTTTAGCAAGTACACCCCTCATGGCCTAAACCAATCAGTTCAAACGAATCCCCCTCTTGTACTAGCCAATCACCCCTTCCCACTTGTTCCTGCCAGTGAATGTGCTAATCAATGTTAAGAGTTGTTGTTTGATTTTCCCATGGTATGGAATGATTTGCTGTGTGATGTGACACATAGAGTATCCCCCCAAACCTAAAAAATCTCACTGAACAAAGGATCGGGACTCACTCCCTGGGACCCCTGTGTAGGGAACAGTTATGAGTCCAGGCTTGAGCTTGCAATAAAGACTCTTGTGTGATTGCATCAGATTTGGCTCCTGGAGGTCTACTGGGGTCCCACGAATCTGGCATAACAATACCCAGACCTTTATGTGTAACTTCCTTTTTCTGGAACTTGTGATTTATGACGACATGCGCACTAGATGGCCCTTTCAATTTGGGAACCAGGTTCCAGGTAATTTTCTCTCCTTATCATTTGCCTCCTATTGTCCACCTCTTTGCTCTCTACTGTCCAGGAGAGTTCATCTGCTTCTGGAGGCAGGAGTGCTTCCTGCCTCTTTTTTTTTTTTTTTTCCCTTAATAGTCGGTTCTGACATTCTGGATGTCACAGCATGTCTTACTCTGAGGACAGGATGTTGGGTTTTGAAGAGCTCTTGCCCTTCTTTGAGTACCTATTTTAGTCGGTTTTGCATACTGGAGGCCATCACCAAATGCTTGGCCATGCTTCCTGCCTATTGCTCCCTCAGGGCCCTGCGCAGTGTTCATGTAGCTCTGTGGACACGGGCTGTCTGTCACCATGTGGCCTTGCAGCCCTTCCACCAAAGGGATGATAAGGGTCAGTATCTGCAGGTATTTTCTTTTGTGCTGATAAGTTTCCTCAGAAATAATTAACTTTTTTTCTTTGGGCCTGGAGGCATAGCCTCATCACCAGGATTTTATGAACAGAGAAAAAGAAGTGAGTGACTCTCTCCAGTCCCCGTGGACCTTCCCCTTCCTCTTCCTCTCTTCTACACAGTGCTTGATCCGCTCCTCACCTGCGCAGGCGTCCTGGCACCTGGAGCCTCTCTGACTTAGCCTCTCCAGGGTTCCTTCTGCCAAGGGGGAGGCGGCATTCAGCCTGGGGTCCAACTGTTCCTTGCGCTTTCCCCGACCTTCTCTTTAACCTATTTCCTCCGCCTCCCTGGGTTTCTGAGAGTCCCACCAGTTTACTCCTAAAAGATGTTTGGAGAATCTCACCTGCTACCCTCTCTGTTTTCCCCTTTGTCTCTATGGTCTCACAGCATTTTTATTTTTCGTCATCTTAGTTTCAGGGAAGAAAAAGACAAATGTGTCTTAATTGACCATGTTTATAGGAAATCCATACTCTTTTCTAAGTTACTCTCTAGTATTTCTATAATGTTCTTTTTAATGGCTAATATTCTATTTTATGACTATACTACAGTTTATTTAATAATCAATATCTGGATGCTAGAGCTTAAAGTTGTTAAATTTTTTCTTATTAAAAACTCCACTGTGATGAGAACGTTTGCAATCGTATCTTTTGCGTGTATCTTCAATTATATTTTTAAGTCTGCCAGAATCCTGGATGAGTCAAATGGCATGTATATTTCCAAGGCTTTCTGACACTTACAACTTACTATTCAAAGAAAGTAATGTCTTGGGCTGGAGCTGGGGCTGGGGCTCAGCCATAGTGCACTTGCCTGGCGTGTGTGAGGCACTGGGTTTGAGTCTCAGCACCACATATAAATAAAGAAATAAATAGATAAAGGTCATCAGAAACTTAAAAATATATATTTAAAAAAATAAGTAATGTATTTGTTGGGTTAAATACATACACACACACACACACACACACACACACACACACACACACACACAATTTTATTTATCCATCCAGTAAGGCTCTTGTTGAAGAGAAGTTTGAAATTCATGGCTGATAGTTTCAGCACATCAACTGATTTCAATAACTTCTGTAACTTCCCTTATTACCTGAGAGAATTATGAAATGGCTATATAAAATGATTAATCCAAGAAATAAAACCAGGCCATTTTGAAATATGCACACACATACACACACACACTTTAGCACTAACCTACTTATCACCATCGCCGTGATGACGGGCTCCCAGCCTGAATGGAGAACTGTCCTTGTAGCTGGATGTTTGGCAGCTATTATAATCCAGATAGGAGTTAGGGCCAAGAAAAAGGCACCAACTAGTGGAGAAACGTAGTAATAGGTCTCTAAAATTAAGAAAAAAAGAGACATTTCAATTTGTCTTCTCTCTCAGTAGCAAATACAAATTATCGAGAGTATGAGTTTACTAGAAGATGTGACACAAGCAAACATATTGACATGCCTTACATGTTCTATAAACTTGCAAAAAAAATAGAACTGTAGGCAAAATTTAAAAATTTAATAATGTAATAGAAAACTAACACTTCAATTCACAAATGTTTATCATAAAACAGCTGTGTGACACACATGAGAACAGCAATAATACATCTAAGGATTAGAAAAACAACAATAAAAGATTAACATTTAGCAGATTACCAAGACTTTGTCACCCTTGTCTGTGAAGAATCTCACTTGATCACAATTATTCATTCCCTCTCCATCCTTGGACTTAACTACATATAGAGAAAACCTCTCTACTTCATTGACTTTGGACCTGGCCACTTGTCCTTTTGGTTCTCATGATTTATGCCATCTCTAAACATTTTTAAATGTGCTTTCATAAATGTCTAGAATATGCGTGTGGACTGTTCTCAGGCACTTGACAACGGACCTTACCAGACCAGTATTCCTGAGGGAAGGGGAAGACAAGAGATGAGCACTCCAAGAACCCCAGCACAGACGGACCACAGCACCGGGAGGGAGAACTCTGGCAGAGCGGCCAAGGCAGAATCCACAGAAGAGGCAGCTGTCAGAGCAAGCCTGAGAACCGAGCGGTGAGCCATGTACACGCGGGGTGAGCGCCAAGGCTGGCCAAGAACCACCAGGCAGTTGTAAACTGAAGATTTCCCAGAGTTCACAAAGGTCTGGAAGTCATTCAGGATCTAACCCCCAAGAGAGGAGAGGTCTCTTTGAACACTGAGAGCTTTCAGCAGAGACCTGAAAAAGGTCACATCCTTCTAGTAGGACTAGCCCTAGAATAAAGTCTGCTATGGACCTGCCTCAAAGTAACTTTAAATCAGGCTTAGCAAGCTTCAGCTAGTTCACAAATGGCTATACATGAGAATCAAGTCCAACATTCCATGCAGAAAAACCATCAGACACCCAAGAACACGGCACCCACCGTGTCCAGCAACCAACCAAGAATCAGGTAGAATATCTGATTCCACTGGAACTCTGAGACTTTCTACATAGAAAGTTCACTTTATCTTACAGAAGTTTTCAAGTACTTAATCTTTATAAATCCAGTAAATTAAATGTATAGATATGGTGACTTAAGTTTTTATAAATATTCATATAATGTAAACAAATTTGGTAAGAAATCTATTTAAAAATTACAATGTCAATTACTTAATTATAAATTTTGAAATGGAATTAGGAGACTGACATATTGCTCTAGTAGGCTGTTATAAGTATATAAAATAAATATGTGCTGGCTCTTTAGCATAAAATTAGTAATTCCATGAGTTTGACTTGCAAATATTTTTATATTTAAATTTAAATCTCCCTATGGTTGAAAGTTGCATATCCTTTATTTAAACACTTAGATATCATCCCAAGACATTTTTGGTGATAGCATTTTAGCTTATCAAAGTTTTATTTTTAAGAGTTCAGACAGGATACCCTGGATTTCTTCTTGATAACTTTAATACATATTGTGTTTAGTAATAATTTTTATAACTTCAAGAAAGGTTGATCTCACAGTCATTGTTTGTAGCCTTCAGCCTAGATTAAATGTTACTTAATTTTTATATTATCTAACAGAATTCTGCAATCCTTACCTCAATTCTTATCTTTAATTTTCATTTATTTAGCTTCTGAAGACATTTAAGATCTTCCTACCTATGACTAAAGATGCCTGAACCAGATAGAAATTCAGTTTTTTCCACTTTTTCTATCAGGTAGAAACAAGCAATTACTACAGATATTAAAATAACATTTAAACAAATTTCATTCCCATGGCTGTCTGGATTTGCCACCACCAATTCCAATTAATTATACTAACAAAACTCATTTTTACATTTTCTTCCATTTAAAGGAATATGACTAATGCTACATTCTGTCTCATTTTCTCCAGTGTTTTTCAGAAGATGAAAAAAATCTTCATTTGTTGAATGGATTCCCTGTTTTCCTCATAAATCATTAGATAAGGGTAAACAATATTCCAATGAGGAAGCACTCCTACCTCCTAAAACAACTGCAGTGACCAGCGCTCTCTCTATGGGACCAAAAAGAAACTAAAACCACTAGAACTACTCCACAGTTCAGGTCACGTCAGGTCAAAACAGGAGCAGCACGTCAGACTCTAAAGAAATCGTCCCCAGCGGTCACCCTCTAGACAGACATCTGAAGTTGAAAAGCACCCACCCTGGCCCAGAATCACTGTCCTGTGTTTTCAAAGAGTGGGGAAAATGTCTCAGGAAAGAAAAAGAATGACTGGGGGTCTGGGGCTGTGGCTTAGGGGGGAGCACTTGCCCCTGTGAGGCCCTGGGTCCGATCCTCAGCACATAAAAATAAATAAATAAAACCAAGGTATTATGTCCATCGACAACTTAAAAAATATTAAAATAAAGAGTGGGTAGTTCCACAAAAAGTTAAACCCTTCCCACACAACCCTACCAGTTCTACTCCTCAGCGTACACCCAGGGGAACTGAGCACACATTTACACAAAAACTTGTACTGGGATGTTCCTAGCAGCAGCATCCCTGGGAAGCAACCCAAATATCTATCAGATGGTGAATGGAGATACTTCACATTACTGAGCCATATTGTTGATCCACACAATGAAATACTATTCAGCACTCAGACTCAATACGGATTAATGCTAGAATATGGATGAACCCTGAAAACATCATGCTAAGACATAAAAGGTCACATACCATCCGATGCCATTTGTATGAAATGCTCAGAATAAGCAAATCCAAAGACAACAGATTAGCAGGGAAGGAGGAAATGAGGAGTACTCCAAAAGGGTGATAGGTTTCTTTCAGGGTGAGGAAAATGTTCTGGAATTAAGTCACAGTCATAGTGGCCATTGAATTGTTCACTTTAGAAAGGAGAATTGCATGGATGTGATACCCAATTTTTAGAAATTCTAACAATAGAAAATAAATTTTAAATTTAAATGGAAATAAATTCTAACATTGGAAATAATCTTTAAAAATGTCTATGACTGCACATATGGTACGATGCTACATCGTGTACACAGAAATGAAAACTTGTGCTGCAATTGTGTACAAGGAATCAAAATGCATTCTGCTATTTTATATATATATCTAATTAAAGTAAATAAATAGTTTTAAAAGTCACTGTCAAAAACCACATATATACACACATACATATATACATAAATAGAAAACATAACACAAATGGGGTAAAATGTTAACAAGTGAAACCTAGTAAAGATATTCAGGTGTTTTTTTAACCAGCATAATTAATCAATTGATTGATCTAATCCATTGACTAATCCAACTGATCCATCAAAATGGATTCATTCATGAAAAAGATTAATCCACTGCTGGCTGAATGAACTATGTGAGGTGTCACCTGGCTGGAGGAAGTAGGTCACTAGGGCGTGCCCTGGAAGGGCCCTTCCTCTCTCTGTGCTTCCTGGTGTCCATGAGCTGAGCAGCTTTCCTTCACCACTTCATTCCACCGTGATGTTTCCACCACGACCTGGCAGACCATGGACATAGACTGAATCCTCTGAAATCATGAGCCAAAATAAATCTTTCTCCTCTAAGTTGTTCTTGTCAGGTGTTTTGTGACAGCTATGAAAAGCTTACTAACATGCTGGCATTTTTCAACTACTATTGTATCATTTCTTTAATAGCATTCATTTGTTCTCATCCCAAATTCTTCTGAGGTATGTAGCTATTATGAGTGACAGATTTATGTATTAGCTACTTCTGTGTGAACAACAAAGCATGGTAGAGCACTTGCCCAGCATGAGTAAGATCCTGGGTTCAGTACCCAACACTGCACCACACACACACACACACACACACACACACACACACACACACACACACACACACACCAAAGCAACAGGCATTTGCAAACAAGTCTTTCTCAATGCCCATTAATAATCCTCACAATTTCTTAGGGAACTGACATTCTAGAAATCACTCTAAGATGGAACAATACTAAAAATCACTCAAGCACAGTGACTTTCAAGGATAATATAAGATTCTACTCACATCAACAAATCAAGGCAGTAGTGCTCTAGAATGCCCTGTAAATAAGTGACATCCCTGTAAGTCTCACAGGATTAAAATAACTGTAAGCTGATTACTATTGCACTTACAGCTTTAACTAAGCCACCTTTTTAAAGCTAACCTTGAAGAATAGGAAATGAATCAAATTTTGCTTCTCAGATCTTGCCTAAAAACTTAGAAGCCGATAGTTTATTCAAGTCTATAAATACTACATGCCAGGCGTAGAAGCACACACCTATCATTCCAACTACTTGGGAGCCTGAGGCAGGTGGATTGTAAGTTTGAGGCCAGCCTGGGCAATTAGCCAGATTGAGTCTCAAAATAAAATAAAAAGGGTTTAGGATGCAGTAGCTCAGTAGTAGCACAGCCCCAGGTTCCATCCCCAGTACTGCAAAAATAAGTAATACCTACGATATACAGCCATATAGCTATAAGTATTGAAAAGGAATTTTAAAAATACTCTTAAAAGTTATATAAACAAGGGGGCTGGAGTTGTAGCTCAGTGGAAGAGAACTTGCTAGCCTGTGTGAGGCACTGGGTTCGATTCTCAGCACCACATACAAATAAATAAAATAAAGGTCCATCAACATCTAAGAATTTTTTTAAAAAGTTATGTAAACAAGAAAGAAAGGGCAAGAATCAGTATGTACAAGTATTTCAGGTACTGGCCCAATGTTAAGTTCAATAGCTTCTGAAGATTACTGGATGTCTGAAGGGTTTTGCATGGCCGTGCAATGGTGCATGCCTACAATGCTAGCTAGTCAGGAAGCTGAGGCAGGAGGATTGCAAGTTTGAGGCGAGTTTAGTTAAATGAGAATAGACCCTTTCTTAAAATAAAAAATTAAAACAGCTTGGGATGTAGCTTAAGCGTAGAGAACTTGCCTACATATGTGAGGACCTGAGTTCAATTCCCAGCACCCCCCCCAAAAAAAATTACCAAGTGAATGTAGAAATGCTTCTGTGGAGGCTCGAAATACCTCCACAAGCAAAAATATATCATAATCTCATAATCCAGAGCTTAGGTTACTATTTCCTCTCCTGTTTCCATTTGAAATAGATCTTTTCTGGTGATGTATTACCTTTTTTTTTTCCTGCAGCAATAATCTTTATATACTTTCTGCTTTGGCAAGAATCTCCCTGATACTATGTCATCATCAAAAGTATTTTTTTGCTATAGTCCATTATATCGTTGGACAGTTATTGTGCCAAATCATTCCGAGAGTTATCTATCTTCTGTTCCTATGAACACATATAACACTTCCCAAATTACTTCTAGAGCACTTTCAAAATGAATAGTGTTTGGTGAAGTGCTATTTATTTACCACCTACTACATATATGGTATTGTAGGATACTACAGAGAAATAAAAATAAAATAAAAACTATATTGTCCTCAAGAAGCTTATACCAGCACAAAGGGAAATACTGTATTTATACAAAAAGCTACAATCACTGGCTGAATATAAAGAATGTCATAAAAGGAGTGCCAATAAAGTGATATTGGAGCCAGGTGTAGTGGCACATGCCTATAATCCCAGAGGCTTTGGAGGCTGAGGCGGGAAGATCAAAAGTTCAAAGGCAGCCTCGGGAACTTAGTGAGGCCTCCCTAAGCAATTTACTGAGACCCTGTTATCAAAATAAAATATAAAAAGGGCTGGGGATGTAGCTCAGTGGTTAAGTGCCTCTAAACTCAATCCCTGGTTTAAAAAAAATGTTATTGGAATTCAGAGCAGAAAAGATCACTTAAGATTAGGAAAATCCATGAAGTTGGCCTTAAAAAGTGAGAAGGATCCTAGCCAGGGGCAGCAGCATGTGCCTATAATCCCTGAAACAGGTCAAGGTCAGCCTCAGCAACTTAGTGAGACTCAGTCTCAAAAAACAAAACAAAAAAGGCTGGGGATGTATCTCAGTGATAAAGTGCCCCTGAGTTCAATCCCCAGTCCCCCAAAAATAAAAAGTGAGAAGAACCCTGACTGGCCTAATGGGAAGGAGAGGGTGGCTGGGGAGGGGGAGACGTAAGGAAACCGCACGGATGGTGCGTGAAATCTGTGCTTGGCTGGACTCTGCTGGAGGGAGACCCCAGGAGGGGAGAAGCAGGGAGGCTGGAGGAGATGAGGCTCTCCAGGAGCTTCACCACCAGGCTCCAAACACCTCCACAAGCAATAAAGGGCTGTGCAGAGTGATTCAAAAAATAAAGTCAAGAAGAGTAAACGGAGCTTTGGGCTTAATTTGTTCTTTTTGAAGTGGGCAGGTGAAGGAGGAGGTTTCCCTAATTACTTCAGCTATCAGAAGTCAGCAAGTTTTCCCAGGACCAAGAGAAAGGTAGCCACTGAGTGAATGAACAGTGACCTTGGCACAGTGTGACAGCCAACAGCATGCGAGGGGACCGTGCAAAGTCACTGCAGAACTGAGTGGGAACTACAGACGCTTAAGGTACGTGACGTGAAATTTTGATAGACAGACTAGATGGTCACTTAAATTGAGTAAGTTAATGTCCCCCATCTCATATATTTATTCCCTCTCCCTCTTTCTGTGACAAGAGCAGTCAAAATCTATTCTTAGCTCACTTCCAGTACACAAAGCAACATTATTAAATACAGTCCTCGGGCTATAATTAGGTCCTCAGACCTGCAACTACGTTCCTTTGACCCACATCCCCCCATCTTCTGCCCCCATCCCTAGCCCTACTCCCCATAACTGCCCTTCTACATTTGTTTCTACTAACTTGTTTCTGCTAATTTCATTCAGCCCTACAGGTTCATCCAGATTGTCATGAATGGCAGGATCTTTTAAGCTTGAGTGACACTGCATTGTGTGCATATGGGCATGTGTGTGTGTGTGTGTGTGTGTGTGTGTGTGTGTGTGTGTGTATCAGGGTTTCTTTAATCCATTCATCTGATGGATGGCTTACTCCGGTATCTTGGCTATCGTGGTCAATGCTGCAGTGAACACGGAGTGCAGATATTTCCACAAGGTGCTGATTTCATTCTCTGTGAATATATGCCCAAAAGGGATTGCTGGGATATATGGTACTCCTATTTTTACTTTTTGAATAACTCCCAGTTTTCCTTAATGGTTACACCAATTTACATTCCCACCAATACCGTACAAGGATTCCCTTTCCTCCTCAACACACTTTCTTGAGTCTTACTGATAGCAGCCATCCTAACAGGTGTGAGACAGTATCTCACTGCGGTTTAGATATGTGTTTCCCTAATGATTAGGGATGTTCTGCACCTTTCACATCCCTTGGGAGAAATGTCTATTCAGCAGGTCCTTTGCCCATTAAAAAAAAAAAAATCAGTTTTTGTTTGTTTGTTTGTTTTAGTTATCAAGATATATAGCTCCTTATATTTGGGATATCAGCACCTCACCAGGTATTTTCACAGATGTCTTCTCCCATCCCTGTTCTGCCCTTTCACTTTGCTCATTGTTCTTTGTTGTGCAGAAACTATTAGGCTGATGGTCCTACTTGTCTGCTTTTGGTTTTGTCACAATGTTCAAAAAGTCATTGCTAAAGCCAATGTCCCTTGTTTTGTTTTGTTTTTTTCCCTTTCCCCTCACTTCCTCTTATATGTAATTTTGTATAACGATGAGAGTCTCCTTCCAGGAGAGAAATGAATTACAGTAGATGGGGTAGAGAGAGAAGATGGGAGGGGAGGGGAGGGGAGGAGAGGGGGGATAGTAGAGGATAGGAAAGGCAGCAAAATACAACAGACACCAGTATGGCAGTATGTAAAAACGTGGATGTGTAACCCATGTGATGCTGCAATCTGTGTACGGGGGAAAAATGGGAGTTCATAACCCACTTGAATCAAATGTATGAGATATGATATGTCAAGAGCTTTGTAATATTTTGAACAACCAATAATAAAAAAAATACAATTAAAAAAATAAAGCCAATGTCAAGGAGCTTTCCCTCTATGTTTTCCTTCTAGGAGATTTACGTTTCAGTTCTTGCATTCGAGTCTTTAACCCATTCTTTGTTGATTTTTATGCATGGCAGAGAGTTCAGGTTTTCCCGCGTGTGGATGTCCAGTGCTCCTGGTATCTTTTGTTGAACAGACTCTTGTTCCCACATGCGTCTTCTAGGTGTCCTTGCTGACATCGTGCCCTGGTTTACTTCTTGGCTCTCTATTCTGGTCTATTGGTCTATGTGTCTATTTTATAGCATTTTGATTGCTATGGCTTATGATATAACTGAAACCAGGAAGTGTGATACCCTCCAATTTTTTCTCTCTCAAGATTTCACTGGCTACTCAGTCTTTTGTGGTATCATATAAATTATAGGATGCCTTTTCTATTTCTGTGAAGAATGGCATTAGAATTTTGAGAGGGATTACACTGAACTTGCATATTGCTTGAGGTAGTATAAATTATTTTACATTTATATATATTCTGATAACATTATATATAGCATATGTTATTCATCATACATTGTAGTTGGGTTCATTTTGACAAAATCATACATGTGAGGAGTTTGATTTCTATCCCCAATTCCCCTTCTTCCTGTCCCTTAGTATGAAATTTTAACACAGTATGGGAAGTAATAGCAAAAGCAATCAGATAAGAAAAAGAAATGACATCCCTACTACCTCTAGTACTATGCTGAACAGAAGCAACAGGGCAAACTTGCCATGTACCAGATCTTAAAGAAAAAACTTTGTTTTCCTCCACTGATTATGATGTTAGCTATGGACTTTAAAAAATGGCCTTCATTGAAGAAATTGTCTTCTACACCTAAATTGTTGAACATCTTATCAAGAAAAGATATTGAGGGCTGGGGATATAGCTCAGTTGGTAGAGTGCTTGCCTCACATGTACAAGGCTCTGGGTTCAGTACCCAGTACCGCAAAAATAAAAAGGAAAAGATGTCAAACTTTGTCAATAACTTTTCCAGCATCTATCAAGGTGGTCGGTAGTTTTTACCTTTCCTTCTGTTACCCAGTATATCATGCTGACCGATGTGCGTCTGTTATACCAACCCTGCATCCCAGGAACAAATCCCACTCGGTCATGACACACAATCTTTGATACATGTTTGGATCCTGTTTGCTAGAATTTTGTTGAGGATTTCTGCAGGTGTGCTCATCATCAGAGCCGCTGGCCAACAGCGTTCTTGTGTCTGTTTTTGGTATTAGGGTAACACTGGCCTCATAACACGAGTTTGGAAAAAATCCCTCTAGTTCCTCCTCCCACATGGTCTTTTGGGGGGAATATTAAGAAATCTGGTATTGATTCTGTCAATACTTTGTAGAATTCAGCTATGAAGCCATCTGGTCCTGGGTTTTTCTTTTGGAGGAGGCATTTAATAACTGCTGCAGTCTATTTGTTATTGGTCTGTTCTGGTCTTCTATTTCTTCCTGAGTCAATGTTGGTATGTTTCTAGGAACTTATCCATTTCCTCTAAGCTATCTAACCTGTGAGCATACTTGTTCATAATAGTCCCTTGTGATTCCTTTTATTTCTGAGGTATCCATTATAATGTCTCCACTTTTATTTCAGATTTTATATGAGTTCCCTCTGCTTAATCTAGCTAAGTCTCTATCAATTTTATTTAAAAAAACTTATCAGATTGTCAATTTATTCTATAGCTCTTCAATTGCCTATTTTATTCATTTCTGCTCTCACCTTTATTATTTTCTTGGGTTTAGCTACTATTTTCTAGTTTTTCCTCTTAGAATTACTTTTGCTGCATTTCACAGGTTTTGGTACATTGCATTTCCATTTTCATTTGTCTCAAGGTCTTTTTAAATTTCCCTTTTGATTTATTCTTTGACCCACTGGTTATTTAACTTACACACATTTATGAAATTTCCAATTTTCCTCCTGTTGTTGATTTCTCATTTCATGCCATTAAGTCACTTGATGTAATTTGTCTTCCTAAATTTGTTTTGTTTCGTGACCTAATATATTATCTATCCTAGAGAACATTCCATATACACTTAAGAATGTGTGTCATGGGCTGGGATTGTGGCTCAGTGGTAGAGCGCTCACCTAGCATGCCCAGGACCCGGGTTCGATTCTCAGCACCACATTAAAAAAAATAAATAAAAGCATTGTGTTGTGTCCATCTACAAAGAAGATTCCTCCCCCTCTCTTTTTTAAAAAAAGAATGTGTGTCATGCTACTTTTGAATAGAACATTTTGTACATGTCTGTTAGATGCCGCTGAACTAAACTGTAGTCCAAATTCAACGTTCAATGATCTACCCATTGTTGAAAGTGGGATATTAAAGTCCTCTATGATTATTGTATGGCTATCTACTTCTCCCTTCAGACCTACTAATAATTGCTTTGTGTTTTAGGTGCTCCAATATTAGACGCATATAAATTCAAAATTATTCTTGGTAAATTGACCCCATGACACTTTTCTTAATGTCCCATTCTGTATTATATACAGCATCTAAAACCAAAGCCTGTAGCTAAAAAGAAATCTTCTTTTTATCTCTTAAATCTTGTGTTTTCATTATGGATCATGAATTAAAACTGTTCCTAAGAGCTAGACTTTTCAGCAAGATGAACAGGATCTTAGAATTTAAACATGTCTCTTCCTAAACTTTGTATTCAAAATTAAAAAAAAAAAAAAAAACAGGCCCTCCAACTGCTGATCTTATGAGGCCCCCTAGTGCTCACAATGTAGATGGAACCAATAAGAGTTCAGGAATACCTTTAACCATTAAATTAACTACAGAATCAATCTGAAGCCCATTTTTAAAAATCTCTTTGGGGGAAATCAATAATGCAGATGAATGTATAAGACCTAATTCAACTTGAATTATTTTGAGTCAACTGTCAGAAGAAAAGGCCTAGAAAATCCTAAGCAATAGTTAATAAGACTATTTTTCAAAATTATGGTAACATTCCATTTTACTTTTTTATTCCTTGATCCAGTTAAAACTATTAATGCAACACTGTATAACACCCAAAAGAGCAAAAGCTTTAGATAATAATACATTAAACTTAAGCCTTCTGTAAGGAGTTTATCACTTGGATACCTTTTAAAATTAAGCCAGGTGAGGTGGCACATGCCTATAATCCCAGCAGTTTGGGAGGCTGAGGCAGGAGGATTGAGAGTTCAAAGCCAGCCTCAGCAAAAGTGAGGCACTAAGCAACTCAGTGACACCTTGTATCTAAATAAATACAAACTAGGGCTGGGGATGTGGCTCAGTGGTCAAGTGCCCCCAAGTTCAATGCCCAGTACCCAAAAATAAAAAATAAAAAATTAAGAAATCAATGCACGTTATTTTGCTCGGCAGCTGGTCTGTCTTCTGGAACCTCACAGCACCTCCTCTGTGTCGCCATGTTTCCTGTATCAACATTCGTCAATGGCCCTCTCCTTTTCACCTTCTCATCACTGCGCCTTCTACTGATGAGAAACCCTGGTGTTTAGCCAGCAGCTGGGAAATGTGTCCCAGTGACACCTCCAAGCCTGCAGCAGTGTGCCTTCCTTCCTGGGAACCACTAAGACCCAGAACTCCCACCCTCGACCCTGGGAAGACATGCTCTGCACCTCTCTACTGCTCTTCCTCTCATCGTCCCCACCTCAGAGGGACAGACAGGCAAGGGGCACCAGGGGCGTCACTCCTGTGTAGCTGTCCTCCTGGGAGTGGCCGCAGGCTTTCCGGAGAACACGCTCTCCAGCCCGGAGCTGAAGCCTCAAGCCCGGCCGCAGCGTCTATTTCTAAACTGTACAATCATCTAGAGGAGGAGAGAGGCACGAGCAGTCGACCACCAACAATATAAACTTCAGAAGATGACCTCTTTGATAACATAACTCTCACTTTCTGCTTTTGAGTGGAAGAAAAGGGAACTGAGCCTCACCCAGAATACACTCACACATATAATATCCCCCGTTTGCTCTATGACAATAAAAAGCCAGACTAGCCCCACAAGATCCCACGTTTAGGTCACTCGTCATTTATGTCTTAAACTTTACCTCAAGTGGATAAATCTTTATCTTCTAAATTATTAAAAATGTCCCTGAACATATAAATCAAGTCCTAATGAATATTGTTTTTATGCCACTTATTAAATAACTTAAGGCAATTTTATACACTCAGGAAAGCTTCACTGAGTGTATAAAATTGCCTTAAGTTATTTAAGTTATTTAGTATCTTTGATAACATAACTTGTAGAAAATTATCGCATTTGGTAGGGCAAAGCCCTTTTTTAAATTCAAGAACATATATCGAAGACTCTTCGTAAAACTAAGTATACTTTAGATTTATTTTAAAGCACATCATAAATCCATATAGGACCATGTAAATATGTGAGAGTGTGTATTTGCTTTTTGTTTGACTAGTAAACTATTTTTTTTCTTGTATTACTGTGGGTTTTTGTTCTCTTTTTCTGTTTTTAATTTGGCATTTAAAAAATAAAAGCATGATTAATATTTAGTATCTAACCAGTGCTCACAAATCATATCCAATACCATTGACAACAGTCTCAGAATACAAATCTGCATTAAAATAATTCCCTAGACTAAATTCTCCATCACTATTCAACAGGAACTACACATACAGGAGGACTCCAGCTTCATGCAGCATTTGGGCTAATTTTCATGTTTTTTTTTCTTCCTTTGAGTTAACCACCGTGAGTCTTTAACTTAAGGTATGAGTGTCTGATGGAAAAAAAACAACCTGTTGGTAAATTCTGAGTCCTACCATGACCTTATATTCTTTGATGGTAGCTCGGTACACAGAACTCTGAAGGTTGACTCCTAGCTGGTTACGCATTTAGAGGAAAGGGCAGAAACCATGGACTAGGACAGACCTGCATTCAGCCTTTCTCCCTGGAGTTGTGAAAACATGGGTAGCATATATAACTTCTATGACCCTCAATTTTCTCATTCAATTTAGAGAAAACCCTTATATTTCTTTTCTAGCACATAGTAGGTGTACAAGAAATTACAACTGTTATTCTGATTACTTCTAAATACAGATGAAGGTCACCATGGAGTCACAATATTGCTACAACAATATTTATTTTAAAAGACTCTCAATAACATATTTAGTGTCAAATCAACTTACCAAGGCAGGAGTACAAACCCTGGCTTATCCAAGCTAATATGGCCAGAGTTATAAGGTCCCCAAAACTGGCAGCAATGGGTGTAGCGACATTATCAGGATTTATACCAGTCTTCTTTGAACCAACGATAACTCCAACCATTATTATTCCTAGAAGAAAGAATGTTCATTACTTACGATGTTATGATTTAAAGAAAATAGATCCCTCAAATACTGAAACATACAGGACAGACAACCAATATCTCAGTTCCAGAGAGACTGCTTGGATAAGCTGATTAAGCAATTAAAACATTTTATCCCAATGTCATGGCAAAATGCCTTTTAACAAAATCCAAGCGGAGCTCACTGATCTGAGAAGTTCAATGTTGTACTTAAAAGACCCAAAAGTGACCATAAAATTATGTTAAAGCTAAAATTTTGAATTTAGTAATGTGTGTGTCTTAGGATTTGATACACACAAATAGACCTAAGATTTTTAAATTTAACCCTCAAATAATGTATGAAAATGCCAGCGAAAGGTGAGTCATACGCAAGGCAACTGGGAAGAAGACCAACAGATTTGTACACATATGGTAGCTAGAAATGCTTGCTTCGTTATGTTCTTTAGTGTTGAAGTATTAAGAAGCAGGAAGTAATTAAACTTGAACACCAGAGTCCAGAACACAAGAAAGTCTTTGGAAAAGATATTCTTTAAACCCAAAGTTTGTTTGTAATTCTCCAACAGGATAACAGAGGATGAAAATGTGACTGTGAACTTGCACTTTTGAATTCTTATTTTCTTGAATCAGATACATAAAAGTAAAATGATAACATTTATGTCTATACCCAGTTGTACAGATTTTCTCATAGCAACACATTCGTTAAGAGGATGAAGTACAAAGAAAATTTTAAATGTCTATGTGCTAACCACAGCACATAGATTTTCAACTTGAAATCTAAATATGGCTTTGGGGAGAAAAAAACAGAAGCTGGGTGTAGAGTCACACACCCATAATCCCATAGACTGGGAGGCTAAGGCAAGAGGATCACAAGTTCAAGGTCAGCCTTGGCAATTTAGTGAGGCCCTGTCTCAAAATAATAAAAAGGGCCAGGCTGTTGCTTAATGATAAAGATTGAACTCAGGGGTGCACAAACACCAAAAATAAATAAAAAATAAACAAACAATTTCACTGCACTTTTAGAATAAAAAGACTGCAAATATTTTTATTCCAGAATACTCATTATAGATAAAACTGAGGTTCCCAAGAACAGGTTTAAATACGTGCCTGAAGTCACATAGCTTATGATTCTAGGCCAGTGGTTTTTAGTGTACCATATATACTCTAAAGAGCAGAATTTTTGTCTTAAATCAAACAATGCATTGTAAATTATATTCTGGAAACCTTTTCAATCACTGGACCTTACCCTTTTTACAATATCACTATAAAGGGGGAAGAAAGCAATATCGGACGTGCTTTTAGAATATGTCATATGATAATCCTACAAAATATAATGAGGTGTGGTGACACAGACCTGTAACCTCAACTACTCAGGAGACTGAGGCAGGAGGATTGGCAAGTTTGAGGCCAGCCTGGGCAGCTTAGCTGGACCTTGTTTCAAAATAAACATTTTTTAAAAGGGTTGGGGATGTAGCTCAGCCAGAGAGCACTTGCCTAGATGTGTGAGGCCCTGGGTTCAATCCCCAGTGCTACAAAAAAATAATAATCCAACAAGATATGATTACATAGAAATCTTTTTTCCACAATCAGCACAAGGGAAGCTCTCCTATGACAGTGCTACTTTTATCTTTTCAGCTGAAAGTAAGCATTTTTGTGCATCATGGCTCAGTGCAAAGAGCTAAAAACCAGGAAAGTTGGGTTTTAATTCTGACTCTGCCACTAACAAGTGGATATAATTGGACAAGTTGCCCCACCTGCCTGAGTCAATTTTCTCAAGCACAAAATGTGGTTAATGGTATCTGCATATATTTAGATGGTCAAAAAGGTCAAGTAAAACTAGAAGATACAGTGTTCAAGGTAAGAAGCTTTAACCAAATGTACAGTTGTTTTAAAATTTGAATTTTTGATGGTTTTGAAAATCCTAGGCATTTCAAACACTTGCTGGACTGAAAAATTTCAAACCTCTCTAAATGACACAAAATCAGAAAGAAAACAAAAGTTAAGGAGCCTAAAGAGAGTACTAACACCGCAACCTTTTTTTCTTTTGCCAGAAATTTAATTTCCCAATAGCTTCATCTCAATCGTTTCTAGTAATTTCATATAGAAATAAGAAAATTATATCCCTGATTACTATTCCATAAGAAGCTAGTTATCAAGTGGAAAGTTCACATTAATAAAAAAATCCAACTGAGAAGTTCTAATGCAGTTAGTTTTTTTAAACTAGTTCTTTAACCATCTATAGCCAATAATATGCTGTCTTCAGAATAAGGTTATTTTTGTACTACCACAGACAGGAATTTTTTTTTCTTAATATGAAACTTAAAATTTTTTTTTTAACAGAGGGACTGCTTTTGAAACTCAGAATTCCTGGAACACTTGTTACTCAAGAGACTAGCCAGTAAATCCCCTGCATGACTTCCAGGAAGTTTCTCAACTTCATTTACAAAACAAATGAATGCTCAGGCTATTTTCCTGATCTTATTTGGGAATTATACCAGGGCATCAAAGGCCAGGACACAGCCTCAAACAGCCTGCTCTGCAGTAAGGTTCATAAATAATGAAATGGAAATATAGCTGAAATAAGATATGATTGAGGTTTGTGATAACTTTTTTCTGTTGTTTTCATCATAAATATCATTTGAAGTGAGAGAGTCATCATCTTGAGAAATAAATCATTTAAGAGCAAAAGATTATAGACATTTGCAAATCCGCTCACCCTGCAGAAGAGACGCGATGAAGGCGGTGGCCACACTGCTGGAACACAGGAGGATGGAATGATCTAGGTAATACTTTCCCTCTGGAATCCAGCCCAAGATGATCGCCGCCACCGCTGCTAAAAAACCCACAACTGTTGCCTGAACCTAAAAAATTTGTTACAAAATCCAACTGAATTAGTAATTTAAAAAATACTCAGAATCTTTCCTATGTAAACATTACATACAAGAAGCCTGAAGACATACTGCCCCTGGTAACTGAGTCATACTGCCTTTTAAAAAAGCTACTGTATATGAGTTTTATATTCCCAGAGAGTGGGCTCTCAAACTGCCCTGATCTGGTGGCAGCAGAAATGGAATGGGGTGCAGGAATCTGTTTTTAATAGTACCCCAAAGGATTGATCCACAGATCATCTAAGAAAATTCTAGTTTTAGGTTAAAGAGGACCCCACCCAAGGTGGAAAGCAGGCTCACCAGGCAGCGCTGGGGAGAGTAAAATCAAATGATAGAAGCCTGAATCCTTCTCTACCACTTAACCTCAGGGCAAGTTATCTAAGTCCATTAACTCAACTGGTATTTATTCAGATTCTACCAAGCACAATGCACTGTGCTTGATACTGAGATAGGACCATGGTCAAAATGGACTCCCTGTCTCAGTGGGAAACAGACATTAAAAAATACCCTCACAAATAATCACACTTATGATTAGTACCATAAAAGCTTGAGTTCCAGCTGCACATGATGGTGCATGCCTGTAATCTCAGCTGCTCAGGAGCCTGAAGGAGGATTGCAGGTTCAAAGCCAGCCTCAGAACTCAGGGAGGCCCTAAGCAACTTAGTGAGGCCCAGTCTTCAAAATTAAATTAAAAAAAAAAAAAAAAAGGCCCGAGGATGTGGCTCAGTGGTTAAGCACCCCTGGGTTCAATCCCTGATCCCCACCCCCAAAAAAGTTTGAGTTCCCTACTCTATAAATGACAATGATAATATCAAACTTTGAGATTCAAGTTACATAAATAAATAGTTTCCTGTAGTGCAGACACAAAGCAACACTCAAAATAACTTCCACTAAGAAAAGGCATGCAGACAGCTGACTCAGGCTACCAGGATGACAAAGCTATAGCAAAGCCCACGGGAATCACTTTTCCCAGTGGTTCTTAACTGTGTGTGTGTGTCGTGGCCCCTCTGACAATCTGGTAAAAATTCTGTAGAACAGAGACCTTTCCCCTAAGAAACACAGAACACTCAACATCTGGAGTGGAATTTCTGGGTGTTCTCTGAAGCCAATCCATGAAATGGGGTCAAGGGCTCCAAGTGATCGATCCCTGCTGCAGGATGACACCACTGTACAGAAAATCAACAGAAAGGCCAGGACTAAAGAGCCTAGATATCCTGCCGTCCAGCCTCACAAGCTTTGATTACAGTTTCTGTTGACATCACCCACACCTCAGAGCTGACCTCCAGGTATGAGAGCCACTGTGGCTGCCCAGTCGTTAGACATGTCAGCATGTTCATGCTGGTTAGTAAATAACACACACACTTAGAGCAGTAGAACTAAGTACTAATGTAAATTCCAGCACTGTGATTCCAAGTCCTTCCTGGCATGACCTGGTATGCATGGCAAGGGAGCCTGGTGCAGACATCATGGTATGTGAGTCTAGGCACGCACATGCATCCGTAGATCTATTTCTGAGGAACTGGAGGCACAAAGCTGAGCTGAGAAGTCCTATTCTGTACATCTGCAAAACAACGACTAATTGGAAAATGACTGATGTGCCCAAGAAAAAGCAAAGCCTGGGTTCAAGTGGTAGCTGGGTTTAGAAGGATCTCGGGGCATGGAGGCTAAACAGGGGCCACAGGCCTGAATAGACCTTGGTGCAGGCTACATCCCTCCTAGCAAGGTGGTGGTTCCTCAGATGGCACCGGGGGCCCTGTAACTTATGCACAGTCCCCGCAGCTGTTCTGTACAGTGGTGAAGAAACTTGTAGCAGGTAATCTGCTGGGACCCAATTTAATAGCAGAGAAGCACACTCCCTCCTAAGTGCGCCTGGGCCTCCTGTCTCTACTCTTCCCCCCTCTGCCCTCCACAGCCCACCTCCAGGAAGGGGAGCACAGGCCAGCCACCCTGCACCCCTCTCCTCGCTCAGCTTCTCCTTCACAGGCTTTTGCAGGTGAAGCCTTTTCCCCAAGCCCACCCACACATCTTTTTGGTGGGAGGTATTAGGGAGTTGAACCCAAGGATGCTTTACCACCTTAACCACATTCCCAGTCCTTTTTTTTTTTTTTTTTTTTTTTTTGAGATAGAGTCTTGCTAAGTTGCTGAGTGAGGCTAGCCTTGAACTGGCTCAGCCTCCAGCGTTGCTGTAACTACAGGTGTGTGCCACCACACTCAGCAGCCTGTCGTCTTGGCCTTTGTCCACTGGAACTGAGTCCCAAGCAACTGGTGCCTCTTCAGCTGGCTCCGATGCTATCCTGGTGGGCATGCTCGGGGTTCCCTGTTCATACATGGATGATGGAGTGAAGCAGACATGGGATTTGGGTTCTGGCAACTAGGATCAGCAAATCCCCAGCCATTGCCAGCACCCATCCTGACCAGAGGTTGCAGGGAACGAGGATGACAAGGGAAAGGTGCGCATTACGAACAGAATGAAAATTAAAGCTGAGATGGCACCTGCTGCCATGGGCAGCTCTGCAGGCCCCGCAGGATCACGACTATGAGACCACTTTGGGAAATTTAATAAAATCTTGTCTCAAAATGGAAAAACGGCTGGGGATTTAGCTAAGTGATAGGGCACTTGCCTAGCGTGTTCGAGGCCCTGGATTTCATCCCCAGTACTGAAATAAATAAAACAAATAAATAATGCTGAAATGGCCATTATACTAAAATGATTTGATATATAATTCATACTACAACTCATTATTTCATAGGAGTTTAGGGCATTTAAAGAAGAAAATCAAATATATTTTCAAATACACTAATATTTTGGATATTTGAATATGGTATTAAATATTTTTATTATCACCCCTGCACAAATAACAAGTTCACGTTGAAAAGGATTTTAGCCTTCTCTAATATAATATTGTGATTTGAAAGACAAAAGGGAAGCCCAGAAGGGCTAAGTTACAAAGGTTATACAGCTGGTTAATGTTAGAGCTGAGGTTAAGATCCCAGATTTTATCTCCAACCCTGCAATTACACAGGTATTTTTTAAAAATAACCACAATCCAAAAACTCCTTTGTCTTTAAAATACACTACATAAAACCATATTCCTGTAACCAAATTCTCCACCACCTCATTAAAGTTCCTGTGCATCCCCTCAGCTAACCCTAGCTAGAGAATTACCACAGGTAGCTGCAGTCTTCTGCCTCAGAGATGGGAGGGATGGGGGAGAGGCAGTAGAGGTACTCACCTGAGATCTGAAAGCCATAGATTTTATAGAATCCAGTTTAGTGTTTATATCATTAGCAATAGAACGCACTCATTTATATCAACACTGGTAACATCAAATTGAGGAAAAGTCAAGACAAATGCCTGATCATAATATACAGAACTCAGTTTCATTAAACAAATACTTTGAAAAATTAAAGTAGGCTGAGCATGGTGGTGCATGCCAGTAGTCCTGCCTACTGGAGAGGCTGATGCAGGAAGATCACTTGAGCCTAGGAGTTTGATACCAGCCTGAGAAATACAGTGAGTCTGTCTCAGGGGTAAAAACAATTAAAGTAGAAAAATAGCACCTAAAAAATGAAATGTTCAATATTTATTTGTAAGATATCAACACAAATTCTGGCTTTATCACATAGTTATAAAAGAAAATATTTATATATCTATCTTTTATATTTGTAAGCATCTGATTAGTTTCTAGAGAAAAAAATGACTCCTGGAGGTCAGAGGTATCCACTAATTCCATTATTTTTTCAAGGTACTAAGTGATTTAGTACCTTGAAAAAAGTAAAACATGATAGACTTCCCAGCACTACAGTTGACTCCATTCCAGAGGTGACCCCAAGACCAGTAAACACAAGATCTGTAAACAACTGTGTGCCACTTACCTGCTTTAAAGCCAAGTTGCCAATTATTAGGTTCCACTTTTCAATGGGTGAGTCCATCTTCCCAATATTTACCTGTTAAGGTGAATATTTTCGTGGATCACTGAAAAATCTATATGTTGTTTACTTTGCTTAAATAGCATATAAAGTCTTAAAAGTACAAAATAATTTTGTAATAAGTCTGGTAAGGGCATCTGTACTTGAATATAATTCTGAATTCACTCCATCTGCCATTCAGATTGGCTGAGATGCTCAGGGGGACATTTTTCTTTAACCATCTTATAAGAACTAGTGGCCCAGTTAGTATTACACATATATATATATAAATAACATTACCATGTATCACCCTAAAATGCTGAATTCTGTGTACTGAGGGTCAATGAATAATTACATAATTTTGAGCTGCTAGCATTTAATTTCATACCATAAAACTAATATAATCTGAAGAATTGTTAATCAAAAAACAAGATTTAAACAAATCGTTCATATGTATATAATCTACATTTGATTCATGACAAAAATTGTTAGCAATAAAAATTCATTTGGTTCACAAATTTTGATCATGCACCTCACTAATTAAAAAGTATACATCTTTCTTCTAAATCGAATACTTTCCAAAATAATATTATTCACATATTCAGTGTCTCTGTGAGCTAGGTCATATTTCTCAACTACTTAATATTCAAAAAATGTACAACTAAGACTGCCAAGTTTTCCAGTCATTTGGAAAGCAATGAGCAATCATTAGTAAAAATCCTATATTAAGCTGGATTTTCAGTTATTCATCACCTGGTCATAGAAGGTTTTCAAATGTTAAAAAAAGGTTTCTGGGCGAATGGGTATAAAGGGAGGTACACAGGGTTATTATTTATGGATCGTTTCAAACAAGTACAAACTAGAGCTTAGCTCATGGCTTCAGACCAGCGGGTTCAGGACCACATCAACATTCCTCTACCAATTTGGAAAACAGACTCTATTCTGTAATTTCACTCCAGATTTTAGTTTCAAAGTCTCCAGCAAATCAAACATTGAGATTTCTCAGTGTTTCAGGATAATTACTCCTGCAAGTCTTTACTGATATATTTCTTGACTAAAGCTGGGAATCTAAAGTATTGATAAAATTCATGTTTGCAGTTCTAACAACCTGGGGCTCTGCTCAAGTGAGTAACAGAGACATGGGCAACATTTGAAGAGTGCATTCACCTCAGGTTCAGAGTTCAAGAACAAAGCATGAGAGAAATTAATGCTATTTTGAAGAATTCTTAAGAGAGGTGACTGTGGCTATGGGAAGCAATCTCAGATGAGTCTACGAATGAGAAAACATCAACCCTCCAGAGTGGCTTAGTGAGCCAGGGAGACAGGAAGCATTCAGGGACCAGGAAAAGATCAAGGGAGGTGGGGGCAAAAGGGTGAGGGAGAGAGAGCCAGGTTCACTTGGTGCCATGGCCACTACATCCCTCAAATCCCTGTCCCTACGACTTCCGGTCACAGTCTACACAATGGGAACATACCTAAAATTTGGAAGGCATAAGCTAAGCAGAGGCCACTATCTTTGGCAGGCAGGCAGCCCTGGTGGCACCCGGGCCTTTGCCATAAGACGCGCTCGGCTTGTTTCCCCTGCACCAGTGATAGAGTGCCTTGGATTCAATCGGGCCGTTCCTCTGATTTTCCCTCCACACATCTTCACTTCCCCAACTTCCCCACATTTGTGTAGGCCCTATTATAACTAGAGCACACATCACCATGGCTGCTTTCTGGACCAAACCCAGGCTGATAGTTTATTAATTTAAATAGTGTAAGGTTGTACTCTATATACAAATGATGAGGGTCACACTTTCTAAGTCCCTTCTAGATCTAAATGTCTCTGGATCTGCAATCTTTTTACTCTAACATAAAATAATCAGTAACAATTAAAATGATATCAAATTAAAAGAAGAATATATTCACAAATAAAAACATTTTTATAAATCAATATCTTAGAGAAAACCAAAAAGAAATGTCAGCCCAAATTCACTTTTTAGGGAAGACAGTATGCTACAGGCATGCATTAGGAGTGGTGGGGGAATGGCCAGACACAGGAAGATGACCTGTTGCCTCCATCTTGGAAAAACTACACCAAGAACAGGGCTGACCCACCCTCCTGTCCAGTAGTCAGGGATAATATAACCACCCAAGCTTCTTCAGAAGTGGAGGGAGAAGTAGGCGTGTGCTGTCTAAAGGCCTTTGGCCAACCTACTTTTGTTAGATTAGTTGACTTGCTGGTGCTCTCAGCAAGAGAAACCAAGAACTGGGAAAGTGATAAAGTGTAGGCGGGTGTGATTTGGTAAAGATTTCTGACTAATCCATATTTATTCAAATTACATATATCTTGAAGCATTAGAAAAATAGGCCAATATGTTTACAGAGACACCAACTCATTCACTCATTAAGATGCATCTGTTTTGGGCTGGGGCTCATTGGTAGAACGCTTGCCACATGTGTAAGGCCCTAGGTTCGACTTCAGCGCTGCATATAAATAAATAAATAATATAAAAGATCCACTGACAACTAAAAAAATATTTTTTAAAAAAGATGCATCATTTTGCTGAGGATATAGCTCAGTTGGTAGAGTGCTTGCCTTGCACTCACAAGGCCCTGGGTTGGATCCCCAGCACCACATACACAAAAAAAGATCATCTGTTGAATTCTTAATGTATTTTCCCTTTAGTTCTTTGGACATGTTCAAACCAGCTGTTTTAAAAGACTGTTAAATTCACCACCTGGGCCCACTGGAGGCCCTCCCCATGGATGGATATGAACCACACTTTTCTTGCAAATGGATCACACTTCTGTTTCTTTCTACATCTGATGATATTTTTTGTTAAAAACAAGCCAGTGTTGACAACATAGGAGAGTGACTCTGATACCCGTAATGTTCTAAGGATTGAATTTTCCTTCTAATTAGCAGTTAATTTGCTGAGAGTCAAACTACAGAGTGTTCTCTCTCCCGGGGTGGAGCAGTTCATCTTCTACTTGGTTCTTTTGACTATGATACTGCTTTTCAGTCTAGCCCTTTGGGGATCACTTCCATACCTATGTAGTTTAATGGTCAGGCAACAAGTTGGACAAAATTTGTGGTCTAGTTTGGAGTTAACCCTCTCTGAGGTTCTCCTGCCTCTGGTATTTCCCCATGTATTTCCACTGGCTCTCTTAGCTTCAAGTTCTATCATCTGATACTTCGATCCAGTAAAATTTCAATTCTCTGCCACAACAGCTGTGCATAAGGTCACAGAAGGTGCTCGATCAAAACAGCCATCAAGCAGCAGCATACTCTGTAATTCCAGGAACTGGGGAGGTTGAGGCCAGAGGAGGATGGCAAGTTCAAGGCCAGCCTGGACAATTTAGTGAGACCTTGTTTCAAAATGAAAAATAAAAAGGGCTGGGGCTGTAGCTCAGTGGTAGAGTACCCTGGGTTCAATCCCTAGTACACCCCCCCACACACACACACACACAAAAGCAAAGAGGAGGGAGGAGAAGGAGACAAACATGTAGGGAGCAGACAAATCTCAGTGAGTGCACTGGTCTTTCAGACACAGGCCCCTCTCACATTTCTGCCCACTTGTTTTCTTTTTTCTTTGTCTGCCAGGCTCACACTCAGGTCAGGCCTGTATACATATACTTTTGCAGTTAGCCAAAGATTTGAGCAGATCTTATATTCCGACTTTGGATCTTACCTTTCTGCACTTCTAGAATTCACTCCCTAAGTTTCCAGCTCCCCTTGCCAATCTGAACTCTATCTCTGCCACCTGGAGCAGGGAAGACTGCGTTTTCTGCCACACGAGATCCAGGGACTGGGGAATGCCCTCAAGCAAAGACATCTTGCAAACACTGCCATTCTTAGTCATCCACGGCAAGCTCTTTTAAGGGAACTCAAAATTCTGCTTTTTCACTTTTTATTGCCATCGAATAGTTTGTCTAGATTTTGTAACTGTATTGAATGGCAGGGAGGGTTCACCCAGTCAATTCATTCTGCCATTAACTGGAATCAGAAACCCTGTTATATATTTTTACACTCAATCTTAGCCACAAGTCTAAGAAGCAATGGATTATACATTTATATATTTTATTTATATATTTTAGATATCTTATATAAAACATAATACACTCAAACACACACAAACTAATATCTTTCTGAGCATACAGGGCAACGCACGTGTCCATTACCCTGATGGTGGTGATAGTTTCCTGAGTATATACTACATATCAAAGCATCCAGACTGTAGGCTTTAAAAATGTGAAGTTATGGTATGTCAATTATATCTCAATAAAGCTGCAAAAAAGGAGGGAGCTAAAAACCCACCTGATTAAAACAGTTTCAGATTAAACATAAGTAGTTCTACTCCGCAAAACTAAGGGCTGATATTTTTAACTTAAGAAAGATGCATTAAAATGTAGAATAGGAATATGCAATCTCATTTGTACTCACAATCAGATTTCACAACCAAAACACATACAATTTAGAATTATGCCGGATTTGGGAATAATACAGAAATTTAAGTCAGTTACTAATAATCATTATTTGGACTTTAATTTTTTATTGTCTTAGAAGCTTTGCAATTGAAATTGGAAGTCCAACATCAAATAACTACAGGAAGAGGCTTTGTCAACAACTTCTGCTAGGATGTCAGCACCACAAAGGCAGGTACATTTTCTGTCTTATGACTGAGCACACAGATCCATGCTTGGCATACAGTAAAGACCCAAAACACATTTTTTAATTAGTAAATTAGAAAGGTAGAGCATTGTCGGGTGTGGTAGTTCACACCGAAATCCCAGCAACTTGGGAATCTGAGGCAGGAGGATCACAAATTTGAAACCAGCCTGGCAATTTTGCAAGACCCTGTCTCAAAATACAAAATAAAAAGGACTGGTGATGTGGATCAGTGGTAGAGCACCCCTGGGTTCAATCCTCAGTACCCAAAAATGAATAAATAAAAATAAAATAATAAAGAATATTACAAAATAACTTCAGAGAACCGAGAGTTCTCTGACAAGAGGTTTGAGGCAACAGAAATCAGTTTTGCCTGGAGTAGAAAAGGGCTAATAAGATTCTGCCAGGCAATTTGCTCCTGGGAAACCGATTCACAATCTTCTTTTTTTTTTTTCTTTCCTTTTAATTTATCTTAAGGATACCATTTTTGACTCATATCTAGCATTCAGAAAGAGAAAATTTTAGACTTAAACTAAAGAACTTAAACTATAATTGAAAACTCTTAAAACTCCAGAAATCATTGTGCTTGGTTTATTTTCCAATTGTACAACACTGCCACATATCTATATGAACATCTATATAAAAAATTGAAAAAAATCTCTCTATATATAATTTTATATACACTGTTGAAAAATTAAAATCCAGGAAAAGTAGTCAATTTAATCATCATATCTTTACAAATAAATTTGGACTTATGTAAGAGGGCAAGATAAAGCTGATTTGTATTCATCACTATTTAATTTCCTTGTTGAAATAGGAAATCTATTTTTTTGAAATATCTTTTCATCTAGTTTGACGGAATAACAAGCTCTAAGGACAAGTGACCTTCAATAGACTGAATGAGTAGGCTGTCTCTGGTGTCTGAGGTTTTAAGCTCTCTGTCTTTCTACTTATTGAAGATCCACCTTATAATCCTATAAGCTCATTTGTCCTGGTTCTCCTGCAGATAATCATAAAAATGATAAAACAAAAAGATTAAAGTAATCACCGAGTGGCCTTCTATAGCTATGATTTTCATTCCTAGTCTTAGAAGTGAAAAAAAAAATTTCACAAAAAAACATAATTGTTGAAAAGAAGTATTTTTTTTCTTTTTTTTTTTTTAAAGAGAGAGTGAGAGAGGGGGGGGAGAGAGAGAGAGAGAGAGAGAATTTTTTTTTTTTAATATTCATTTTTTTTTTTAGTTCTCGGCGGACACAACATCTTTGTTGGTATGTGGTGCTGAGGATCGAACCCGGGTCGCAGGCATGCCAGGCGAGTGCGCTACCGCTTGAGCCACATCCCCAGCCCAAGAAGTATTTTTTAACACATAAAATTTTAAAAGCCGGGGCTGGGGCTGGAGCTCAGTGGTAGAGCGCTTGCCTAGCATGTGTGAGGCCCTGGGTTCGATCCTCAGCACCACATAAAAATAAATAAACAAAATAAAGGCATTGTATCCAACTACAGCTAAATAAATAAATAAAATTTTTAAAAAGTTAAAAGCCAGCTTTCAAATAGTACTTGTTGAGGTTTTTCAAAAATTACATTCATTTGCTCTTCTGCCTACAACCAGGAAGCACCGGCCACCACAGTGGAGACCACCAACCCCAAGTTCAGATGGCAGTGGGTAGGCATAAGAGGGAAGAGCAATTCCCAGGTGGAATGACTTCCAGGCAGGAGTTGGAGACAGTGAGAAGGGAAGAGGAGAGGACCGCCCACTAACCCACAAGACACTTCAAAGAGAGAACCTGCTAGAATAAGGGAAAGTGACAGTTCTGAATGCAGTGAGTGGCTTCCAGCTGACAACGGACAGTTCAGCTCTGGGGTCAGGAAGGGAATGGAGAAGGGGACTGAGTGACCAGTGGGGGACAGCATGAAGCTACTGAGGGCGGATGTGTAAACATGTGTCAAGAAAGCCTCAGAAGCCGCCCGACAGTGACGCTCTGGCCTTCCCTCAGAATGGTAGCATTCCGCCTACGAGATCAACTTCTCCAAGCAACTTCAATGCCGTAAACTAGAAGAGCACACCATGTCGCCACAGCTTCACTCCCAAGTGACTGCTTCCCATCGACTCTTCTGTCTGGCTTTGCCAGAGAGAATAACGGACAGCTCCTCTGCTTCAGCAAATGCATCAGCTGTCTGTCGGCTCTATCTGAACATGGGCTCTGAATTCAACAACCTCTCAGGACACCCTCTACTACCACCCCCCCCAGCAACATCATCTCCAACTACATCATGGCAACAAGCTCCCAGCCGGGCTCCCTGCTTCAGTCTCTGGTGCCCATACCGCAACACGACAGTCAGAATAATCTGTTGAAGAACACTGCTCAGACCACACCCCGGCTCTGCTCAGAATTCCACTGGTTTCCCTATTAGGAAGCAGCCAAAGTCCTTCCAGGAGACCACAAGGTCCCTTATTGGCTGGCCCCTGGCTCATTCTCTAACCTCCTCTCCTAGGACCCCCCTGTTCACTTGGTCCCAGCACCATGGGCCTCCAAGGCGCCTTATCCAACACCGTGGTTCTCCAGCGTGAGTGTACCTTGGAATCGTCTGGAGAGCTTGCTAAAGAACAGATGGGGAGCTGGGGTTGTGGCTCAGCGGTAGACAATGGCCTAGCAAGTGCGAGGCCCTGGGTTCAATGCTCAGCACCACATAAAAATAAACAATTAAAAGAAAGGTATTGTGTCTGACTACAACTAAAAAATAAATATTTAAAAAAAAAAAAAACAGATGGCCGGGTCATCCCCACCCCCACATTTCAACTCAGTGCTTTGGAAGAGGGCTGAGAAGTGGCACTTCTAACACATCTCTGACGCTGATGGTCAGAAGACTGCTCTAGAACCTTCCGTCCAACAGCAACCACAGGCCCATCCCTGGGCTGTGCGTTGCCTGGGACCTTCCTAGCTCAGCCTTGGAGGTTCACTTTCTTATTTCTCTCTGTTTATGTCTGATATATCTCTTTAGTGACACAATTCTGAAACTACAGAAGACAACTCTAGCCTTATCTGCTCAAAGAAAGGCTCAGTTAAGTCTGCCCTGCAGTGGGGACCTTAGCAATAAGCTTCCTGTGCTGAGCCGACCAGCTTTGGAATTCCCCTCTCTTAATGTGAATAGAAAAATGCACATAAACAGACATACCTAGCACAAAATAGAACACAGCAGATGAAGTTTAAAAGAAGATTAAGATTAAATTCACTTCCAGGAGATTTAATGGTAATGTGATCAAATGAACCAGCAAAACTTCATTTGCAGTCAATTCTTTCTGAACCAGATTCCCTACAGCATGGCCTATTTTAAAATGGACCGGCACTTTAATCTATCACTTGAATCTAAACAAAGCTGGACAGTGCTCAAGAACTACGCTTTCAGAGGTCTTTTCTTTAACGTGAGCGAACCAGAACTTCACTCTTCTTGGCAAAGTGGCTCAGAAGCCTGCCTCACTCTATCTATCAGAGCAAAGTTCATTTTCCAACAAGTGAAACTGGAGCCACCTTTCAACTTCCATTCCTTAACTTTCCTCTTCCTTGACTGTTGCCACTTCTGTTTTCAAGACCTTTATTCTCTCCTGCCAAAAGGGCTCTTGGATTGAGTTCCACCTAAGTGACCCACGAGTTCTCACAAGAAAATGAAGTGGGGAAAGCAGCAGGTAGGAGACCTGTGCACAATTTCACTAACTCTCAGAACCTCAGTGAAGCTACATGGGTTTCTTCTCTCTCTTCTTAAAGATAAAACTTCAGATATTCTCGACACACAGTCCAGCTGGTATCAAAGGATCAAGTGTTAAAATCAATATTCACTGTCACTAAATGTCATCATATAATGAACTAATGGGATACAAGAATAAATATGAAACTCAAATTTTGAGCATTTTATCATAATTTCATTATTAGAATTTTTTAAAAATGATTTTTTTAGTACTGAGAGCTGCTAGATGACCTTGTGGTTACCATTCTCATATCTGCAATGCTAGGTACTTTCCAAACAAGTCACTGAAGAACCAAGATTATTTTAGGCTAGCTTTGTCAGTCTAGATGGTGCTATGAACAGTGTCACCAAATTATTAGACTTTCTTTCCTATCAGGGATTAATTGCTGAGATCAAAGACTGATCTTCAAGCCCCAGTATAACTATGGCCCCAAAAGATTACAGTTGACAGTGATGATACAATCGTTGAAATAATTCCAAAACTGAAGCTTTGTGAACCATTTGAAGAGGATGCTTTCTAAATATCCTCAGGTGACTATAATTGTACTAATTTATGTTTTTATTTTAATTATTGAAATGCATTTATGGCTTTATGATATCACTTGAGAAAAAAAAATTGTCTTTTTGTTTAAGGACATTGGATCTAAAAGCGTATGGAAGTAGAGGAATATAACTGGCTTTAAAGATACCAAAAAAGGTAAAGAATCTCTAACTATATGTCCATTTTTATTGCCAATTTCAGTATCTTCCCAAAAGTAGAATGATAGAATTTTTGTAACAGGTGTCACGTAAAAAATATTTGCACACTTCAAGGTATATCCACTTGGTTACTTCACAAAGTTACAAAGAACTGCTTTTTTCTGCAAAGAGCCACTGGTTATTAGTTAGTAAGTCCTATTATGTTGGTATTGTTACCTGAAGAATGTAATATTAAGTCTCTTTTGTTCAAGGAACTGTTTTAAATGTATATCTTCTTTTCTATCTTGTTTCAATAACTTGCAGAAGTATCTAACAAGGCAGGTTCAAATTCTCTTTTATGTCATGTAATTTTTTCAAAATTTAAATAAAGCTTTCATTCCTAGACTCTGGATCAATAATACTCTAAATCTGGGAAAGAGGGGCCCTAACTCTGAGACTTCAGGTTTAGAGGGCTCCACCTTGGCCCTCCTTTAGCTATGTCCCTCCACTAAGGAGAGGCATTCACAGGCCCCCCCGGCTCTGCCCACCTGAGATCTAAGCCTGTGCCTCTCCCATCTCCAGGCCATCCTCTGGATGCCCAGGACCATAAAGTTCCCTGTCCAAGTAGCCTGGAGCCCCTTGTTGACTTCTCCCTCCAGCTGGTGCTGCTGAACGCAGATCATGCCACCAGTAAGTGCAGGCCCAATCCAAGGATTTCGGGGTGGTTGCTGCTGAAGGCACAGCTGAGGGTGGACGTGAGGCCTGAGATGGGCACAAAGCCTTTCAAAGTGCCATGCAGACAGCCAGGGGGAAGGGGCTGGCCTCCGACCAGAGCCCGGCTGTCTTCACACCACTAGCTCCAAAGCAGAAGCCAAGATGAACAAGAATTCTAAATGTGCTCTTGGACTTATAGGTCTTCTTACAGATACACTAGGAGTTGGGTTTGGTTTTGCCTTACAGGGCTGGGGGCCTACACAAACCCAGACCTTGAACAGGCAAGTGCTAAAGATACATTTGTTAAGGGAGAGAGAAAGATTTTTTAGTAAGGTTCAAAAATTGTTGTATAACTTTAAACTATGTAGATCTGTCTTGAATCTCCATGTGAATTCTGCCCACAGACCATTCTGGAACGCCTGTAGGATACGACCTTATCACACTGATAAACAGCACTAACTGGGATGGTCTCTTCTTCTTAGATTTTGACTTGGCTGACTCATTTTTATGATTCAGGTTCCAGCTCACCTGTCACCTCCTGGGTGGAGCCTCCATGTGTAACCTGGAGCAGCCCTCAGAATCACCCTTCCACAGCACCCATTCTTTGTTCTTCACTACCTTTACTGATATCCGGAATGATTTATGTACACTCCATCTGCCTTGTTAACTTATGGACTAGCTGGACTTTACCTTAGTCCAGGGGTTATTGTTGCATATTTCATGGTACAGATCGTCCCAGATCTGGCCTTGTATCTTTTTTTGTCATTTCCCTGTTTTGGGGTTGGTTTTTTTTTTTTTTAAGTACTTCTTTATTTTCTGGCGCAAGATGTTCCAGGTTCATCTTGTACTTTTCTGATGCAGCCCAAGGAGCTTTTATCGCTCTCTAGTCCTTTCAATATTCAATAATCACAGTGACTACATGCTCTAGGTTAATGTGAAGTTACCAAAGTAATTCTACTCTATGAGGTTTAGCTCCACCTACACGACTAGCCAAGTGACTAGAGATCATCCCGAGTCACCAGCTAACTTAAAGAGTAATTTACGATCCTAGAATTTCCCCTAAAGAAGAAAAAGTACAAAAGGATATTCATACAGTTTTGCTTATTAGTAGATCATTAGAAAGAGCTCACATATCCAATGCTGGATGAATCCAAATGTTGCAGAGTAATACAACAGAGTACAGAGCTAATGAAGACAATGACACCGACATGGAAATATGACCAGGATGTATTCTTAAGTGGAGATCACAGATTATAAAAGAGAACATACAGGATTGCAGTTTCTTTTTAAAATGCCCAATGTTATATACACTATGATATCCCTATCCACATATAAATACAGATATGAAAGTATAGGGCTGGGGTCGTGGCACAACGGTAGAGCGCTCACCTAGCACATGCGAGGCCCTGGGCTTGATCCTCAGCACCACAAAAAAATAAATAAGCAAAATAAAGGTATTGTGTAAAACTAAAAAAAAATAAATATTAAAAAAAGGATGAAAGTATAGAAGAATCTACACCAAAATATTACTAGTGGTCATGTCCAAGTGGAAAAGTAAGGTGGTTTGGGATTTTCTTTATTCTTTTCTCTCTTTTCATTTTTATAATAAGCATATGTTGCTTTAACAATCATGGAAATTTTAAATATCATTCAGCCGGTCAGAGCCAGAAAGACTCTGAGCATCTGACTTACCCTATCAAAGGAGACAAGTAGGTTACTTCTCGTGACAAACACAGGTCTCTAGCTCTCAGATCAGACAACCCTGAGGACACTCAACTAATGGGATCAGTTACAACCCTAAGGGCCAGAGACTCAGACAGACAGAGGGAAAAACTTTTTTCCTGATACAAGTTCTTCCTAATAAAGGAAATAGTATAAGTGATACATACACTATGAGGTAGGAAAAAACTTACTGCGGTGGACAATCTGGATGCCAGTGTCATTTCCAAGTTCCCTTTGAGACCGAGAAGGGCAGGAACTAAAATGAAAACTTCTGTTACGTTTTTGAACACCTCCCAGTGCTGAAAAAAAAATTTAAAAAATGAGAAAAATAAAAATTTCTGATGTTATTTAAAAACCACCTTAAAACAAAGACATTTCTAAAAATCCCCTTTCTCCCCACTCCCCAACTTTGCACCGACATTCGGAAGTGCCACACTGGTCACTAAAACAGGGAACATATAGCCCTACCTGCTGTGCGTTGGGGCTTTAGAAGACTCAGGGGCAGTAGTGGTGACAGCCGACAGTCACTGCCTCACATTCTATACTAGCACACAACACACAATCCCAAAACTTGTGAATTTTTCATCACTTTATGACGGCAAGAGTTAGCATAACTAGGTTAAAAGCACAGGCTCTAAAACCAGACCTTCTGAATTTGAACCTTGGTTCCAACACTAATTACAACAACCTCACAAGAAAATTACACTACTGTGATTACCAAATTTCACAACTTAAGAAATAAAGATTCATGGGCTGGGGTTGTGGCTCAGTAGTATGCCGCTCGCCTAGCACATGAGAGGCACTGGGTTCGATCCTCAGCACCACATAAAAAGAAATAAATAAAATAAAAAGGTACTGTGATCAACTACAACAAAGAAAATACATTTAAAAAAAAGAAATAAAAGAAATTATGCTAGATGGCATACTCCTGTCATTCCACCAGCTCAGGAGGTTGAGGCAGGAGGACTGCTAGTTCAAGGCCAGCCTCAGCAATTTAGCAAGGTCCTAAGCAACTTAGTGAGACCCTGTCTCAAAAATATAAAGGGGGGCTGGGGATGTGGCTCAAGCGGTAGAGCGCTCTCCTGGCATGAGTGCGGCGCTGGGTTGGATCCTCAGCATCACATACAAATAAAGATGTTGTGTCCGCCGAAAACTAAAAAATAAAATATTAAAAAATTCTCTCTCTCTCTCTTAAAAAAATATATAAAGGGCTCAATGATGTGAATAAGTGGCCCGGGGTTAAATCCCCAGTACCAAAAAATAATATAAAAAAGAAATGAAGATCCAGACATATTCAATGATTTTTCCCAAGGTCAAAAGATGGGAATGCAATTGACTTCAGGAGTTCTGAGCAGTCCTGGGTTCTGTCCCCCTATTTTAGGGTGTGAAGCCAAGAGGGTGTAGAATACAAGATCATAAACAGCACTAAATAATAATTTTTTTTTAAGAGAGAGTGGGAGAGGAGAGAGAGAGAGAGAGAGAGAGAATTTTTAATATTTATTTTTTAGTTCTTGGCGGACACAACATCTTTGTTGGTATGTGGTGCTGAGGATCAAACCCGGGCCGCACGCATGCCAGGCTTGAGCCACATCCCCAGCCCATAAAATTTTAATAATATTATCAATGATAGTAAATAAAATTTGGGTTTTAAATTTTTTTTGTAGTTGTAGATAGACAGAATGCCTTTATTTTATTTGTTTATTTTTATGTGGTGCTGAGGATCCAACCCAGTGCCTCATGCACGCTAGGCAAGCGCTCTGCAGCTGAGCCACAGCCCCAGCCCCTAAAATTTGTTTTTCTGGCCATGGATCTGTCACAACCTAGCTGCATGATCCTAGATGACTCACATTATCTTTCTAATCTTAATTTTTCATTTATGAAATGAAGATAACATCCACCCTGTCTAGCCCTTGAATAAATACTACGACAGTTAAATAAGAGATAAGAAAGTACTTCGCTAAACTGAAAAGACCACATAAATACTTTAATAACACAAAATGATATTTTACAAATGCTATTAAGATAGCATTTCCCCAGTAGGAAATTTTATGGGCTAAGAATAGTAACTTCATGCCAAAAAGTATCAGGAACACAATAAAGATGTTGTTATCACTAATACCAAGACAGGTATTAAATAAAATTTAAACCCATCAGATAAATGAAAGAAAAGTACAATTTGTTCCCAAAGTTTCCCTCTAGGCTATTCCAAACAAGTGTATAACTGGGAAGCTGGGTGCAGTAGTACACACCTATAATCCCAGCAACTCAGGAGGAGGATGCAAAGCCAGCCTCAACAATGAAGCGAGGCCCTGTCTCATAGTAAAAAATAAGAAAGGTTGGGGAGGTGGCTCAGTGGTAAAGCACCTCTGCGTTCAAAAAATAAATATAAAATAAATATTAAAAAAATAAATAAAAAAGTATAACTGGGGCTTAAAGAGTTCAGAAATGTTTGTCAGATCAGTCTTCTATAAAATCCCAGTTAAAAGATCCAACTAAGGATATGGGGAGGGGTGGGGGGGAGTGGGGGCAGGCCAGAGACATAGCTAGTTCAAGCACTTATCTGGCATATACAAGGCCCTGGGTTCTGTCCCTAGCACAAATGCACGCGTGCACACACATGCACACACACACACACAAAAAAAAAAAAAAACAAAAGAAAAAAAAGAAAGCAAGCACTGGGATTCCAGTGGCACCCTAGATCTCTAGTCTTAATAAAAATAGGTAAGCAGTGTTGTCCATATTTTCTAATGGGTTAAAATTCTCCTATGGAGACCTGGGGAGGTAGCTCAGTGGCAGAGTACTTGCCTAGTGAGGCCCTGGTCTCCATCTCCAGAGCCGCACACACAAAAAAAATTGAGTGTGCTAATAGAATAGCCTCCTTCCACGCCGGAATGATAGTGATGGCCATGACGATGTGAATAACAGGTGACAACAGTGACACTAACAGTATCTAACATGCACTCACTCCCTGTTCTTTAGGCTCCCGCCTTTCATCTCAACCACAGACCTAGGAGCCAGGTACTGCTTTTATCAAATCCCATACATTTTAGATCATTTTTCTCACACCTACCTAGACAGAAACAATGGGCTGATGTCACAGTTTGGGCCTGCTGAGATGTACCCCTTTGGGCTACTCTTTTCTAGTCCAATTCAAATCAAAAATTTACTAGAACTACGACTCGGCCCTGGTGTGATGGCAGATGGAGGTGTGAATCACTGGCTTCCTATCTTTGCCCCAAACACTCCTTTCTCTCCACCGCCAGGCCTGTGCTAGAAGCTCCCAAACTTTCTTAGTCCTGGCATTCTCAGTATCTCAGAAAGGTGTTCATGGCATCTCTAGGACAAAAGAAATATGTAGAAATATGTAGTTGTCTCGAAATAATAAGTATTTTCCCCCAAAATTTAGTAGTCATTTGTTTCAGAAACTAAAAAGAAAGTCTTTCCAAGACCAGAAAAATTCAGAAAATTCATCCCCACAGCTGACTTGAGCAGAAGTGTGTGAGGGAGTCCCAAGCTAGACGCAAAAGGATGGGACCCCTCAAGACACCAGGCAGAAGCACAAAGCGCGCTACAGCAGACACGGAAGGGAGGAAGAGGAGGACCTACCAACATCGAAAGAGACAATCAGTAAAATATATATATATAATGGCATTTTATATAATCATGATTATTTACTAACAGAATAACGTGTGCCTGTTGAGCACTGTGTAACCTGTCAGATCTTGGAACTGGACATTATCATCTTCATTTCTTATTTTATATTGGTTTTCTGAGACACTTTTTTTTGGGGGGGGGCGTCAGTACTGGAATTGAACCAAGCAAGCACTTAACACTCAGCTACATCTCCAGCCCTTTTCTTTTCTTTTCTTTTTTTTTTTTTTTTTGAAGCAAATGGCCAAGACTGACCTCCAACTCGTGATCCTCCTGCCTCAGCCTCCTGAGTAGCTGGGAATACAGGTGTGTGCCACCTCTTACCACAGATACTTTCTCTTTAATCACAGGAGGAGGACCTACCAACACCAAAAACCAGGCCTCAAAGATGAGCAAGAAGAAAGGAACACGGGTAGACACAGGGGACTGAAAGAATTCCCCACGCAAAGACACTTTGCCGGGAGAATTCCAATTTTATTGCAAAAAGCTGTGTGCTTATATAGAACTAAAGGGGAGATGGTAGGGCTTAGATAAATGGCAGGCAAGTTCTTCCAGATATCAGTTCCCCCGCCCAGAATTAGTTCTCATTGGGGCTAAGGTTCCCCGCCAGCAAGGTTTGACATCGCGCCAGCGGGAGAGTTCACAAGGGTGGGAACTTTTCCCTCCACTGCAGAGAAGAAGACGGTAGGAAAAAACCCATGTTGGGGTTTTTTCTCTGGGGTACGGCTGCCTTTTATACTTTTCCCAACAGGGACAACCTGCAAAAACATGCATCAAACGACAAGAGCATGTCACTATTATCAGTCAAACCTGGGAGTAAGAGGAGTAAATTCTCTGCATAGATTCAGACCAGCTGACTGGATTACAAAAAAACACAAAAGCAGCACCAGGACACTGGGACACATTCCCTACAGGAAGCTCACTTCCTGGTAAAGCCAGGTAAAGTAGAGTGGAGGGACAGAGAAGAACCCCAAGGAGCAGGACAAAGGTGGGCCAAAGCGGTTAACAGAGCAGCTCACCAGGCAACCACATGGGATCCCCTCAACAAGGAAATGCCAATTGTAAATAGACACACACCCCCTGCTGGACGCTCCCAATGACACAAAGCAAACCTGAGCAGACAGAAGCTCCAATACAGTGACAGACACCCACCATCACCAGCTCACAGTCCATCTAACAAAGAAGACCATGAAGAACCATCGGAATCAAACCAAACCTCACAGCGTTTATCCATGAAGAAGGGGAAGTACTAGAGAAATGCACCTAACAGAAAATCTAAGACAGACACAGTATCTGAAATACAAATGGACGGAACAAATGTCTATGAAAAGAAAATTTACAAAAAACGAATCCAAAAAGAGAAAAGAGAGGAGAGAGAAGAGAGAGGGAGAGAGAGAGGGAGAGAGGGAGAGAGGGAGAGGAGAGGAGAGGAGAGGAGAGGAGAGGAGAGGAGAGAGAGAGAGAGAGAGAGAGAGAGAGAGAGAGAGAGAGAGAGAGAAGAGAGGAGAGAGAGAGGAGAGAGAGAGAAAGGAGAGAGAAGAGAAAGAGAGAGGAGAGAGATAGAGGAGAGAGAGGAGAGAGAGAGGGAAAGAGGGAGAGAGGAAGAGAGGAGAAAGAGAGAGAAAGAGAGGAGAGAGAAAGAGAGGAGAGAGAGAGAGGGAGAGAAGACAGAGGGAGAGAGGAGAGAGGGAGAGAGGAGAGAAAGAGGAGAGAGAGAAAAGAGAGAGAGAGGAGAGAGAAAGAGAGGAGAGAAAGGGAGAGAGGAGAGAGAGGAGAGAGGAGAGAGAGAATAGAGGGAGAGAGGAGAGAGAGCAGAGAGAGAAAGGAGACAGAGAGGAGAGAAAGAGAGAGAGAGAGGGAGAGAGAGAGAGAGAGGAGAGAGGGAGAGAGGAGAGAAAGAGGAGAGAGAGAGGAGAGAGAGAAAAAAGAGAGAGAAAGGAGAGAGAGAAAGAGGAAAGAGGAAGAAAGGAGAGAGAAAAGAGAGAGAGAGGAGAGAGAGAGGAGAGAGAAAGAAGAGAGAGGAGAGAGAAAGAGAGAGAAAAAGAGGAGCGAGATAGAGGAGAGAGAGGAGAAAGAGAGGAGAGAGAGGAGAGAGAAAGGAGAGAGAGAGAGAGATGGTAGGGCTTAGATAAATGGCAGGCCACCATTTACTGGCAAGTTAAAAGATCCAACTAAGGATATGGGGAGGAGTGGGGGAAAGTGGGGGCAGAGAAGAGAGAGAGAGACAGGAGAGAGAGAGACAGGAGAGAGGAGATACAGGAAAGAGAGGAGAGAGACAGAGAGGAGAGAGAGAGAGGAGAGAGAGAGGAGAGAGAGAAGAGAGGAGAAATAGGAGAGAGAGAGAGAGAGAGAGGAGAGAGAGAGAGGAGAG